>NC_082385.1:7567414-7604914 GCF_031168955.1 Gadus macrocephalus | reverse complement strand
ATTGATTTCACACCAGCGGACCTGGAATGGTGCCCTGGCATATGGATGAATGAGATCCGGTATTCTCATATGGTAGTTTTCTAATAATTATAATCATTTCTAAATTAGTCAACATATTAAAGGCTAGGGGCAAAGAACAAGCCATTCCTCCAGAAGTGGTTGGCTGCAGTCGTATGGAGTTCCGGAGAGGGATTAGAAGCACAGATTGAATCTCGGGTTGTGCTGTCTCACAGGGGGGTGGGTTTTGAGCGGAAAGCTGAAGATGCAATTTACAAATGCTGAAGAAGCACAAGTCAAGCTGAAAACCCCCTTACTTCCCTTTCCAACAATCACTGTGTCAAAGACACTTCCTTGGCTAGGGATCTCAAGATGCATTGAGAAGAGTAAGCAGTTTAACTTACCATTCGACACACAGTGGACATGAAGGAAAGGGGTTTGGCCTATAATTGAAACGGATGATTAGAATATATGTTTCTAAATAATAGAATCTAAACAAGCTGAGAAATTAACAATTTGACTAAACTTAAAAAACATGACTAGACTAAACTAAACAAGACTAGTGCTGACTCATTCTCATCTGTTGCTGTTTTTGCCCTTGCATGGCACCTCATTGTCATCATCATCTGAATTAGCCTCAGCTAGCCTCTTGTTGGCATAAACATCCACTGTCACCAAAGCATTTTGATGAAATCATAGAAGTCACAGACATCCAGTAGCTTTACTACTTCAGAATTCAAATAAAATCTAGGCTTTTCTACTCAAATATCTGTTCTGATATTCAATTGTGATACACTGCAGACCAAAGCCAGAGTGTGACCTTTAACTCCAGTGATTTATTGTTATTGCCCTATACTTCCTTATCTTTAACGACCTCTACAATGTCTGCATATTTAAGGCATTATTACAACATTATTTTGCTTACACCTAGTGGAAATTTAATGTCTCATCATAATTGCAGATTCCACATTTTAACAGAGGTTGGTCCAATGTTGGCACATGACAGAAAACTGTTTGTTTTTTCTGAAAAAAATAAAGGTCAGGTTACATTACAAGGTACATAACTACTGAATTTATTTAATCCAGAGGAGCTCAAATGAATGCTAAATTCTAATGATTGGAACTACAAATCTACTTACTCCTAAAACAGATAAGATACCAGAAGCACAGGTCGCTGGGTGCATTACGTACATTAGCATGTACATATCATGAGACCCTGTGTTTGACCCGCTTTTATTCAAATGACTCCACTTGATGGTTCATAATCGAATAGAGTAGAGTCATTGAGTTCTTAAGAGCAATAGATTGATTGGTTCGCAGAAAATACAAAACCTGGTGAATTTTTGCTGATGCAGAAGACACATCCCGGTTGATATCAGACCCCCTGACTCTGGAAAATACTGGCTTCAGATTCCCTTTTGTAGGGTTAGGGTTCTCAGATATGCCATCCCCAATATTTGTGGGTACATATTGCTCAAACCTCTGCTGCATAAAGCACAGTGACGGTTGGCAAGCGGAGTGTTCATTGATAGCCGTGAACACTCAGCTATAAAGACATCTTTTTATGACACATTTGTGGGCCTTATTTTCTCATCTATCAGCAAGTCATCCTCGTGTATCATACTCATAAACCATAACTGAAGTCATCTAGATATGTTCTTCGATTTCAATACACTCTTAAATACCATTGCCTGCATATTATTTATGAATTAAATTGCATATTATTGACGTTAAAGCACTTGACATCTATGCAAACTATACATTCTGTAATAGAGAGTACGCCAGGTTAATTCTCTTGCCATACAAAAACGACTTATTTAAAGAAAGACCTGAAATTTAGAATGTGGATTTTGCTCTGATTGACTGAAGCGCACCTAATCCATTATTCTAACCCGATTTCTCTTGATTGTAAAAAATGCTAAAATAATCTTTCAGATATTGGATGCAGCATCCCCAGATTGAACCAGGATGGATATTTTCAATCATTTTAACAGGAGTGGAAAAAGTCTAAATTAACGTATGCCTCTTTGTGTGTGCAGTTTGAGTTTGTTGAGCTTGAGCTGGAGTGAGAATGTTCTCTCTGAGAATCCATTGGTCTTGGAAGTGCCGTCCTCAGCGAAGAAGCACCGGGGGCGGCTGAATGCCTTGGGCCATGTGAAAGACCTCAGTGCCTACATGGAAAGATCCCAGGACACCTCCAACATCTACCATGACTTACAACATAGCAAGAGGTAGTGTGGAAACAACATTGGTCCATTTTCAAACAGCTGTATCATTAAGTGTCTTTGTTACAGTTTAATTACACGATTAATAAGTAATGCAACCACCTGCAACAGTGGGTATATATACAGTATATATATCTATAATTTTTTTTAAATATATATATATATATATATATATATATATATATGTGTATATATATATATTAGGGCTGTCAAGCGATTAAAATATTTAATCGCGATTAATCGCATTATTGTCATAGCTAACTCACGATTAATCGCGATTCATCGCAAATCTTTTTTCTATGCTAAATATCCCTTTGTCCCATTAATTGTTCTCTTTTTAATGCTCTTATCAACATGGAGAAGTGCATCGGCTTGCCTTGTGCAAATGTTTTTTTATTGATAACAACATTGGCATATACTGATAAAAACAGGAAGATACAAAAAAAAGCCTATAGTGCAATCAAACGATGAACATACAAACATACTGCCTTGAACATATCAGTCAGGCTACAGCTTCTTTGTTTTGAGCCAAAACATTATTTTTTTAAATATGAGTTTCCGTTAATTGCGCGATAAAAAAATTAACGCCGTTAATAACAAGTTTAACTGACAGCCCTAATATATACATATAACGTGCTGTTACATGCTGTTACATGCTGTTACATACACAGTTACAACAACAAAGTACTTAAGATGTAATGATGATGATTTTTAACGCTAAGTGAGTATTCCCTATATGACAACTCAATGCTGATCTTTATACCTTTCCTCAGCCGTAACCACAGAATCGCCTCCTTCTGACCAGTGGATGCCCAGTCCAAACACCTCAACATCTCAGTCTGGCTCCGCCCAATCGACAAGAAAGAGAGAACACTTTTGACACTCTACTTTGCAAACAAGTACTCATTCACTGAACCCCTAACAAAGACAGAAAAATTACACATGACATGACCATGTGTGCATGGTGGCTATTCAAAGTGGCCCAACACCCCCTCTGGTCCTGCTTATAGAACTTGTGGTCATGCAAATCAGCAAGAGTAGAATGATGGCTTACCCATGAAGCCCAATAGTAATGGCCTGTGTTACAGTAGAAGCAATATGGAGTCCCAACATTAACCAACGTTTTACAGAGAAACAGCTCAAAGATGATCAGCGTGGAGCAGCCTCTTGCAGATGTCCCCTTTTGTGATGACAGAGAACCTCGTTCTTGAGGTGTGGACATGCCTGTCACAAAAGGAGCGCTTGAACGGCAGGGCAGAGTTGTTGAACACATTACAGTGGATACAAAAAAAAGGAATATCACTTGCTTTTAAATGAAATAAACAATGCAGAGTTAATGTTAAAAAGCCCTTATTTTCTATAGAATATTTGAGGTGTACTGATTAAAAGGATAATATAAAAGTATTTTAGTGACGCAGTCAATAAAGTCTTTTCTAAGTAAAAAAACAAAACAAAAAAAAGTTAATTTATTAAATGGAGGGAAAGTGCCATACATTAGTATGCAATGTTGAATGGGATTTAGGTGAAACAACTAACAGAAACAATGGTGCCTTCTATTTCATGTGCTTCAAGAATCTGCAGCAAAGTGCACGAGGCCATTTATTGTTTTAATCTATTTTCTGTTGACTTTTGTCTGAGCTGGATGAGAAAATGTAATTACAAAGCTTTTCATTTTGGTTTTAATGTTCATGTCCTACAGTTAACCACAGGCATTACAGCATCAATTTCATCCTGATTGGAAATCGGAAAAATAAGTGTGCTTGTGCTTTGTGTACCTGTAACAAAAGGTACTAATGGCATACAATGTTGATCGTATTACCTGTCCTATAGAGTGTGGGACAGTCGAGCAGGTTCATGGTTTCATTTTACAAACCCATTAAGACAAAATTCAACTTGAAACAAAATACAGAGTGCATTTTTCCTTTACAATCAGCTATTTTTGTGGTGATCAGGATATTATGGTAAAGGGCGGCAGAAGGTTAACTTATACTAGGACTACTTAAAGACGCTGCAGGTAAGATTTAAGTGGAAGAAATTCCATAGCCATCCATCAGCTAATGTAGAGTGAAATGCGCTGTGAGAATATCTGTTTTGGGTTGACTGTGCCCGCCATGAGCCTATACAATTTAAGACCGCCTCTGGCTCATCGCTGACCAATCAGGGCATCTCTTTTTGTCTTTGATTGTTTTGAGGTATTAATGTTGCCTGTCAATAACAGTAGCATGAATGCAAAACTTGTCATACCTAGGGAAAGAGCAGATGTTTTTGCAGTGGTTCAAAATCTTGCTCTCTACTGAACTCTCCAATCTTACCCACAGCAGCTTTAAGTTCCAAGATTTTATTAATCCCAGTAAACGGTGACATGATCACTTTTTGTTTGCAATAGCTTAAAGAAGGTGATGAGTAGACATGTTTGATGTAAATATCTAAAAAAAAGAATAATGCAAGTTTGTATACATACGTTGTTGGATAAGTGATTAAAGTGACTGGGAAAATGAGCTGAGGAGGGAAAATACAATAATTTTATGTTGTCTTTAACAGGGATATGCGGGTGAAAATAAGTACATGCCTGTGCAGGAAACTTAAAAGACTAATATGTGCCATTCATTCCATGACTTTAACCAGATTGATCAAATATATTGGTCCATGACTTGGTCGCAACTCACATATTCACATTCTAATCCATGTTTTAATAATAGCGAGGTAACTTATGTTTGGTTACAGAAAAGCATATCATTATCCCCGATGCTTCTGGTCCCATGTGTTCAGTGTCTCGTTTTCAACTATTAACAACAGAGCTTCAGAACAGTTGTCCAAGTACATTGAGACACATATTTAATTTATTCACCAGTGTACAATAACTATATTTCAATTTCCGGTTGAAAGATACATCTACTAAATTATGCATAATTTGGTGTGTATATATGTACTTTTTTTGTATTAACTGAGCTGTATCCAAAGGAAAATATACAGTACACTCCCCATCCTCAGCACACGCTAATACAAAACACGCTGGTATACAGCCCCAAACATTATGGACAACAATGGAAATAAAAGTGAAAGTTTCATTGTTTGATGTCTTGCCTTATTCAATTTCTCAGCCCTGGAAGCGAGTATATTGTATCAAGTCAGATATGCTTTGTTTTATTTAAAAATGCAATATAATTTGCCCAAACTGTTACATTATTGCATGTTATTGGTTAACATCTATCAGGAAACAGTACAACTATCCCTTTCCAAAAAAATATTCTCTTTCCCCTTGAAGGTCATATCTTGTATGTTACACAATTATAACGTCTGACCATCGACATAAAGTAGTATAAGTACTATAAAAAATATAGCCAATACACGAAAATGCAACATGTGGTGACTGTATATTTAGTATTGTGCCAAGAGCAAGCATTGATAGAATTGAAAAAAAAAAAGTTTTTTTGACGGGATTTGACCGTGTCATAGTTATTGGTGATGCTATCTAAGTAATTGGTAGCAAATATATCAATGTAAAATATGGCATAAGATTGAAGTTTTGACCCTCATCTGCAGATAGATATTTGGAAAAACTCATTGTATTTATTTAAATGAAATGCTTCATTGCCAAATTTCAAAAGGCTTATTGGTGATTAAGAATCATCTGATTTAATTACAGGCTGCTTCATAATAGACATCTATGGCTAGCACCATTCAGTGAAACAATATTCACCATTCAAAAATAATGTGGGATTTTAAGTTAACGTCAATTTTGTACACTAGATAAATTACTTATCGGTCCATTTAAAAAGCATATCTGTACGCGCTAAATACAGATGTGTTTGCTTTCATAGTTTGAGTCAAATAACCCCTAGACCTCACCATTACAACTTTCTCCTGGTTGCAGTCATATCACACAAACAGGAAACACCTTATGACTATTAGCATTTTATTTTACATGTATTAATTGGATGCATTTCAACAAATGAGAATTATATTGCCATCCTCCAAAAGGTCAAATGAATAGCTCTAAGGCAACACCGATCGGCTCCACTCAGATTACCGCTTTCCTGAAGGGCCTTTTGACCTATTGGCCCCTCCAGTCTACAGGAGCTGGCCTTATGTCACATCGTTCCCTTATTAATATGAGCCATCTTCGGTAGAGTGAGTAATCAGTGAAGCCGAGCCGATTGATCAAATAAAATCCCAATTTAGAAACACATCTCTGCACCTTTTCATATGACTCATGGGATTGTAACTCAAGCTGTAATTACAGTTAAATCTTCTTGTTGGCCAGCACTAGCCTACCCCTGCCGCCGGAAGGTACTCGATTTGAGGACTTCCAACATGCCCAGCGGTCACGTCCAACCCTAATGCGGTCACTGATTTAGTGCGTTGCTGTGATCATGTCTGGACCCTTGGCCCAGCATGACGGCAGCCAGCTCGCCCCCTGGCCAGCCCCAATGTAATTTCTGAGAATGACATTATATTTAAACAGTTTGCTTGTAATTCCTCCTTATTAAGGTACATTTTGCCACCAATTGCACTCATGCTGTGGTATCCATTCGTCTCTAACAAACACTTTATTATAAAATATGTTGTGCAATATATCCCTGTACATTATTTATACAAAAACATCTTTCTAATTACACTTGTTCCAGGTACAGTCAACCTAGCCTCACGGTTATAACATATATTAAAAGGAGATTTGAGTAATGACTTACAGTATAAGAAAACAACGTTTGAACAGTTCCATGTTTTTTTGGAATTTGCTTATCGTTTCTCTCCTCTGGATTTCTGACTGTCTTTTTCCAAAACCCAGACGTTTTTGCAACTATTATCTGTAATGCGTCCTTCAAATGATTTGCCTATGTCAACTATTTCAGCATTGATACAGTTACAACAGGAGTCTTTGGATTCTTTGTTTTTCACTTTTGTTTCACCTGAATCGCAAGCTAAGGCTGCATTTACCAGTGGCATAGGTCCATCGGGGTCAAAGGATGGGGGGGGGGGGGGTCAAAGTTCACCAGCTGGAGTAGGAAAAGAGCGGATACTGGCTCCACTCCACCGTGTTGCCATGGTGATGGTGGTAACCGGGCTGGTGGGCACCTTGGTGCTGAGCCGAGGGATGGAAGGCCGCAGCAGCAGCAGAGGAGGAGGAGGGGGCGAAGGAGTTCACCATGAACTGCCTCCCGGGCTCTACCTCCGGGTGCTCCCCCGGATACGGCCCCGGCTGGTAGAGCGGGTAGCCCGCACGGAGCCCCGGGTTAGCTTTAGCCGCGCCGCCGGCTACAGTGCTAGCGGTGTGTGGCCACGACTCGTAGCAAGGGGGTGCCGATAGGTGGTGGTGGGCAGAGGGGTGGTGCTGGTGGTGGTGCTGGCTCATTTCTCGATGGGACGGGTTGTTGTGGTGTACGGGTACGGCGGCAATGTCGGGTACGTGGGCTTCGTAGCTGCGTAGCCGGTTGTCGCTGTCAGAGTGCGGTGATAGAGGTCTAAGCTCTGCCAATCTGGATAGAATGCCGAAAAAAATAGTTTGTTAGTATTTTTTACTGTAGTGCTTTACCCTGTTAAAAACTTGAGCTAAATTAACTCTGAGCTAAAGAGAAAATCTGTGAAAATTATATAGCTGTACCCGTAGCTACAACTCAAGCCACCGGAGGCCGCCAATGGGAAAACTTCCATAGTGCAGGTTTAACACACAATATTAATAACACACGTTTTTTTGGTGTTGATTATTGTGCAATTTTTTCATGAATTAATATTTCCACCAATACCCCTTTAACTCGGCCTAACGTTACATAACATTAGAAAAAGAAAAAAAAACGGTAATCTGAAAAGTTTTACAATTGTACACTCACTCAACGGTTTGTTTAGTAAATCAATGCATACCTGTAGGCCGGGTAGGCCATGGAGGCTGGCACCATCTGCTCCTCACATCCGTGGCCCTGCACTGAGAGGTCCAGGGCGTCGTTTTGGAGGATCTCTGCGGCGGGGTCCTGGTCCAACAACGAGGAATAGTGACCGTTGGGACAGCGGCGCTTCTCTGACTTTATGGCCGACATTGACCCCTGGTGGCCTGTGGGGGAAATGCGAGGAAAGATACATGATTGCGTGGTCACACAAACATAGATTTCTGTTGAGTGAAATAACTAAGTCATATATTCTGGAAATATTTTGAAGAAAGTGGTGGATTGTTACCTGAAGGACTTTTGCACTCAACATCTCGGTACATCCGTCTGGTCTCTTCTGCGGTTGTTTGGGTCTTGATAGGTCGACACCTAAAAAAAAAGTCTCAGAGATTCAGATTGTCCGTTGAAAAATTCCAGCATTATTTCCCATATCTTCAGCCTTTCACATGAACTGTTGTCCTAAAAATTCTTGGGGTTCTTACCGTTTGCCGTGAAAATGAGGTCCACCCTCTCGGAATCCTTTAGCAAACGGGTTGTGGTCGATTTTCAGTTTTGTAATCTAGAAACAAAACTAAATGTGTCAACAATATAATTCTTAAGAAAAATGTAAACGATTATGCCACATCAGTGTTTAAATACAAAGTGTCTGTAAACAACGTCCTCATACTGTGTTTAGATACCAATGTTTGTGTGTTTCTGGTGCTTGTGCTTGTGTGTGTGGTGGCCGCCTGCAGTACCTTGGTGTTCTGATAGGCGGTGACGGTGGTGAAGTGGGTCTCTGGGAAGGTGACGGTGTGGTAGGGGCTCCAGCGGACCGCGAAGACGCTGTCCGCCTGGACCACGTAGAACCGGGGGAAGTATCGGTGCATGGAGTGCAGGATGATCTGAAAAGAGACAAAGAGAAAAGAGAGGGAAAGAGGAGAAAGGGAAGGAAGTGTTATTAGTTATAAGGAGCGATAGAGTTCAGGTCCCGTGTTAATGAGTGCATGTTTGTTCACACAATCAATCATGTGTGAAAAGTTAAACCCGATCCTAGTTTGTCTTCTGCTTTTTAAAATGACATTTACAGCCTTTTTCAGCGCTCATTTCCTAATGTCAGCCATGTGCCATTAAAAGGTCTCGCGAGGGGTCCTCACATGGCCGTGCTGGTCCAGGGTGTTGTTGGTGAGCTTGGCCTTGAGGAAGGAGATGGACTGCTTCATCCAGTGGCTGCCGCAGGCGGGGGAGTCTGGGTGGATGTACTGGTGGGCCGGGGGTTGTGGCTCGGCCTTTCCCGCCACTTCCCACTCCTCCTTGTTCCACTGGGAGAGAAGCGAGAAGAAGAAGAAGAAGTGTGAAAGGACTGTGAAGGACTCGTCTGGTCAAGGGAGACTGACTTTGAAAAAAATGGTATTTGGGCTCTTCTTCTTGTGTTACGGCTTTAGAAGCCAGCCTTGGACAGGACAGAACTGAAGAGAGCTCCGGGGGTAAGAGTGCAGATGTTTAGAATTAATACTCTATTGGAGGCTAAAATGTAAATGCTATTCTCTTTAAATTCTCAAAAAAATGAAGCGCATGCATACAATAAAAACAAAGTTGCTATTTTCAGTTTGGAATCACAAATTGGATGATGTAAACGTCTGCACACTTTATCGCTGTGTTTGAGGCTGTGCTTCTCCCGCACCTTCCCCTATTGTGAGCCAATACATATCTATAGCTTGGCCAAATGGGCCCGGGCTGCTGAATAGATAATGCAGGGCCGTTTTCTCCCCATCCATCCTGAATCGAGACGGTAAGTGCCGCTAATTAAGCATGCCTCCTGCTGGGTGTGGACAAACAGGAAGTGATGAAAGGCCTTTGATATGGAGAGTCTGTAGTGAATTAGTCTGCTGGCTACAGCGCAGTCTGTGACCTGGATGTGAGCTTGAATGTTTCGCAATGTTTTGTTTTTTTGGTTGAAAGAAGTGCAATAGGGATACACTGGTTTGGTTTTGAGAACGCAAACAAACAAACAAACCGTGCTGTGTGCTCTTCAGCCTGTCTTGTGTCTGATGCACAAGTTTTTATTTAAAGCATTAGGTCATTATTCTGGACCACAGGCCTTTTCTCAGATTGTCTTGCACATGTAGACACGGTTGTTTTTTTTGGCGCAGTTTGCTTTTGCCCTGTGCGTGCATTAGTGTGTGTGTGTGTGTGTGTGCTCTTACCCTGTATTTGAATTGGTCTACAGGAACCATGTCCATCATTATGACGTAGTTGGTGAAGGGGTCCATTCCAGAGAGGCTTATGTTGCAGTGGGGAAACATTCTCCTGAGACACACACAACACACACACGCATCATTAATGTGACAAATGCTTCTCAATGAGAGTCTAAATGACACAGGGTAGCCCAACTATATCCACATCTATGGTATGTAAGGCTTTGGCAATGGACATGGTTATTTTCCATGCTAATAAAGCTCTTATGAATGTGAATATAGGTACAGAACACGGTGGTGGAGAGGGTTTTTACCTTCCGTGCTTGGTGATGACCATCTCAGTGCCGGAGGAGTGGAAAGCCTTCCAGAGGTCAGAGTTCACCAGGCTCAGCTTGATGCTGCCTTGCTTCTGGGCGCCTGTCTCAGAGGGAGACATGGGCTTACCGGTAGTGTGGTTGTGGTGAGGGTCCAGGTGGTCTATTAACAAGAGAGACATCCCATAATGAGTTAAAGGGGTAGTTCGGAATTTTGGACATGGAGTGGGTACACTGTTTTATTAGCAGGCTAGTATTGCCCCGTTGCCGTGCGCCAGCCTACCACGACTCACAAACTCTGCAACTAGAAGGACTGAACGAAATGTGTTAAACGGTCTCCAATGATAAAGAACACCAAGGCTAACTTGGGAATCAGGCCCTATGTCCAACATTCTGAACCACCCCTTTAATGTTGCAGAAATGTCTTGGTTGTTTGCCATGTACTCATTCAATTACAATGAATACAAAATAAAAAAGGTTTGGAGAACACAGTAATTTCTAGCACACTGCAGTATAATTATTCTTATGCACTGCAATATAATCCAATTGGGATAGAAGTAATCATTTGAAACTCTGAGAAAAGATTAGGGATGTTTTTTGGAGGGTGGTAGTTAACTAAACACACATGCTTACTGAATTTAAATCAGTATTTAATCTTGTTTATATACATGTACATTTACAAATACACATAATGTACAACTTTTGTATTGCGAGTATCAAGATTCAGTATCAACACATTTATATTCTTATGCGTTACTTTATAACGTCAATAAGGTAAAAAAAACATACCTGTTGCTGTGATGTGTTGCATTTCTCTGTATCCGTTTGTGCACTCGACCAGCAGCTTATGATGCCCAGGTACAGTTCAGCTTTAAGAAAGTTCCAAGACTGAACCTTCCAGAGTTTCAGTTCAACCAATGGCTCTATGGGTCTCTTCCACTCTCTCCTTGTCTTCTCAGCCGAACAACTTGCAACTGAAGCCCAGTCTCCTCAATGGATGTCACCTTATAGGTAGAAGCGGATGATCCTTGAACTTGATTGGTCATTGGGGTGTGTGTGGGGTCGGGGGGGGGGGGGGGGGTGTGTGTGTGTGTGTGTGTGTGTGTGTGTGTGTGTGTGTGTGTGTGTGTGTGTGTGTGTGTGGCGGGGGGGGGGGGGGGGGTGGTAAGAGCAGACTGGGAGCTAAAAAGCAGGACCTTTTCCCCATTCATGCATGTCCACGTCTCTACCCGATATCCAACCCTTTGATGCAGAGCGGGGAGGGGGGGGGGGGGGGGGGGGTCATCCTGGGGCATTGTGCTTTAGATACTACTTTAGATACCCGTTAGATACCTCGGTAGATGTTCCTTTAGATGTCGGTCTAGCTATCCCTCTAAATATATCCGTAGCCCTCTTGATATCGCTTCAGCAACATTTACATATTCAGTGGGATCTCTTTGGGCATCTTTTCTTATTTGGTCTGTTTCTAGCTTAAGACAGGCAAACTGCATGCTTCATAAAGCTGCAGACCAGACACTATAGTAATTTGTCTGAAATAAAATAGTGGCTGGTTTTCAATGCATAAACTTTGCTTTACACAGACAGGCCAACAAAAGCACAATCACAGATGGAGAGAGACAGACCAATGGATACTAAACTATGCATCTAAAACCATAAACAATGTGGTCCCTCCAATGAGTGGCTTGTTTTCCTAATACTCGTGCTTTTAAATAGTTACCACACACACACACACACACACACACACACACACACACACACACACACACACACACACACACACACACACACACACACACACACACACACACACACACACACACACACACACACACACACACACACACACACTATTTTCAACGTATACTGAAATATACTGACATTCTTTAGACCCCGGGGGGTCCGAAGCAGCCTTCAGATGGCAGCCCTCAGACCTTCCTGATGAAGAGTGTATTGAGGAGCAACTGGTGATCTCGAGGTTGGGGGGCAGGGGAGTTGACTGCCAGGGTGATTAAGGCAATATGGTGGATCAGACAATAGGTGGATCGTCATGGTTAAGCCTTTAAAGGAAATGTACCCCCGACCCCTTAAGTGGCCAGATAAAGGTGTAGGTTCACTGATGTGGGGAGCACTTTGCAGCCTCTCACTCCTTGATTGGTCATTTCATAGCTCCTCCAGCTATTGACAAATACAGGCTGGATTTTTTTTTATGAGAATAAACTAATGGAAATGTATTAAAAAAAGTCTAAAGATTAAAACTATTAGAAAAGATTTAATGTTAAATAAAAAATTTACTTGTACATGTTCTTTTATTCACTTTAGTAAAATACCTAATAAATGGCAATATCTTTATTATTCATCCCTTTACCTTTGCTAGCACTCATGGTCCACACACACACACACACACACACACACACACACACACACACACACACACACACACACACACACACACACACACACACACACACACACACACACACACACACACACACACACACACACACACACACACACCTAGCACACCTGTACACCCAGTGGTTAACAGGAACACAAAACTCATCCGTTAACATTAGTATATTTCCTTTATTCAGGTAACATTTTCTTATTTCTTCCAACTACAAATTGTAATTAACATACAAATTAAATTCTCAAAAAATAATCTTCACGTACAAAATATATATCCATACAAATTCTTCTAATATTACATTTTTGTAAAGCAAAACATAAAGAGCCACCAGATGGTTGCAAGAGTGCAAGGGAAATAAAATGAATTGCCTTCGGGCAATATAGAGAACAAAGCACCTGGGCCCATATATTATTTCTTTTTTTCACATAAATAGGTTTACACATCCCTAAACCCCCCCTCCCTATCCCTCCCCCGAACTTCAAGTATACACATCGTGAACCCCATCATGTATCCCATCATGTATCCCATCATGCATCCCTTCAACTGGCACCACTTTAAGCTTGCCATGTAGTTTTAGAGGTTCTGAGTTGAATCAATGTTATCTTTTGATGGTATTGCTGATATGACTTTATCACAGAGCTGGCGCAGTAGGGCTGAACACAGGTGTACTGTATGACACTAATTAATATTAATGTTAAAAAAAAATGTTTTTATTGTTTCCACTCCTACCGTGCCAACTCTGTTTCAAAGCCTAGTTGAACACGTCCACCATGTTTAAGTGCATGATATAGCAATGGTCTGTTTGAAAGGCTCACATACGTTTTTGAACATTTATAAAAAAGGTATCATTGAAAGGTAAAAGAAAAACTAAGTGCGCAAGAAAATGTGTCCCAACCGTCCAACTGAACTTTCCACCTCTTCAGCGAACCAGTCCAGAAACTTGTGTCAGTGTTAAGTAGCACTGTACAATAAAATAAAAATACCACTAATGTTAAGACAACTTTCCACACAGAATTTATAGTTATTTTTATGTCTGGTCATAAAAACACTAAACCGTATGGCCAGAGGGTACTTAACCACCCTGGGGTGATTTATGTCAAGAAAATGACAAGCTAGCAATGTAACCATTTTACCTTTTGTGGTTTCAACTCTTATTTTTATTTTAACGTTGCTGTGCCTGTCTCTGCGTGGGATTAATAAAGTACAATGTTATTGTCTTATAAAAGCTCTGAACAGGTACTTACCAATGGAGCAGAGCACCCACAGGATTCCCCAAGCCCTGGGCCTCCTGCAGGCTCAGTGTCCTGCCAACACAACAGGGTTTTGGTCCGACAGGCTTTTTATCATCATTCAAAACTCACGTATTTGCAGCAACACATACACATGCAATTATAAACAAACTCAAGAATAACACATGAAAATTTATTTTTTCCCCCGATTGTGGTCATTCGAGGGAGTTGGTTAAAGAGGTTAAGATGAAAGCAGCCTAAATTGAAAAAGAAGCCATTACAATTCAGAAAAACTGTCACCTGCCCTTTCGTAGGAACTGTAACCCGCCGTGGCGTCTGATTGGCCGAGTCGCAGGGGGCGGGGTCGGGGGCGGGTGCAGCTCCAGCTGGACCAGCAGAGAGAAGTGGTCGGAGGGCACCAGCGGGTGGGGACACCCGACGATGTTCTGGGACAGCCAGGGGCCCTCAGGGGCCCCCAGCAGGCCCAGGACGCTCAGGTGGGACTGGCTGAAGAAGATGTAGTCGATCATGCCCTGAAGGCAGGGAAATGAAGGCGCGTTTTGAGTGGCAGGGCATTAAAATGAGATCCTGGTTCATCAATATATTAAGACATGGTTAGAAATGCCTCCCAGAAAAGTTCTGTAAAAAGGCCTGACCTTTGCCCTCTGGATCAAATTATTCGAACAAGTGATCCATTCCATTTCCCAAATCAGAAAAAAACAAAACATTGACTAAGCAACATTAACTAGCGATGAAAATACGCCAAACAATCACCCATCCAGCGATAACCATCCTCTCATTAATTGAAACGTCTAGTAGGCTAATCTAGGTTCTTGCAATGTCAGGGTCTTGCATTGCTTTTTCAAGAGCACACGTAAATTGAATTTTGTATAAAATAACTAATGTCTAAATGTGTTGTTTAATGACTGTTAGGGATGTTAACCGATGACCGTTTGACCGATGGTTGACCGTATCAACTTGAATCGATCAATCTTGTCGCTTGTCGGTAAAACAATTTTTTTGGGGTCAGTGTGGACTGTTGGTTTAACTTCACACAAAAAGATGATCAGATGAGGTGACTTATTGAAAATTGGACGGACACAGCGTCTCTGGCGGTGTCTTAATTATTCCCGCATGCGAGCGGCGGAGAATATGATCTCTTAATTATTAAGGACAGTAAACTAAACAATATAAGACTACAGTTAGCCATCCTCATTCCAAGATCTTTTTTGTGAAGTGAAAAAAACTATCCATCACACTAAATTTTTCCGTCTCCTCCAAACTAAACAAGCGGCGTCTCTTCGGCGCTGCCATTTTCTTAAATGAGCCGCGGCAATGTTTCAAATGAGCTCCTAACGCTGCCCTCTTCTGATTGGCTGCGCTCTCTACACACGGTCAACTTGCAGTAAGCGTGCCTCGTGTTTCAATTCAAACACAGGTCTCTGCTGCGGTTAGAGCCACTGCCTCTCACTCGGAGAGTGTGTGAGTGTGTGTGTGAGTCGGAGGCAGAACGGGAGAGAGATAAGCAGAGTTAAGAAATAGCAGGCGGCTGGCGCGGTTCGAAATGGCTGTTATTTCAAATAGCACCTTTTATTCTGATCGGTTAACCGGTATTAACCGGTTAATGAGGCTCGGTGGTCGGTCAAGAATATTTTACATTTTCGCCATCCCTAGTTTGTGTAATATACTGGGTGCATGAAACAGTAGTATCCTAGGATGTTTCTACCACAGCTGAGCCACTAGGGGGCATTGTTGCACTGTGTCTCATGATTTAAAAGCTGAGGCAAATTCATATTTTTATTCAATGCGCTTTTACTTCTCAGCGCTCTGAGCCCCTCTGCATCATGAAAGCGGGGAAAACGACAGAGCACAAGCTTTATGCTACAAACGCATACAAAGACTGCAACAGGAAATGTCTAGCCTATATTTATTTGTATTGCTACGCAAATTAAATATTGCTGAACATAAGACTGTGGTTAAGTAGCCCAAAGGTTGACAGGTTAACGATTCTGGGATTACTATTGATTAACTTTCCAAAACAATCCCCATGTCCAGAACTTCTGGGAGCTAGTTCATGACTAGAGTACAACACTTCACAGGGGGACCTAAAGAGGACGCACCTTGAAGAAGTAGGTGTAGTTTGTGAAAGGCATCAGGCTGGTCTCGTAGGCACTCTTCAGGTGGAAGTTGTGCGTGATGCTGCCGTTGGGCTTCCCGTTCTTCCCGGAGCAGCTGAAGTTGCTCAGGCACTTGCTGTACGTCAGCTGCTTCAGGTCCGTGTGGATCTCTGACACCACTCCGCTGCTCAGGTACTCCACCACACCTGGACGGCACGAAGGCGTGCGCTTCAAATGCGTTGTTGCAAATGCACCGACCCCATAACGCACATGTGGGACTTTGTACCATACGACACATCGCCAAATGGACCTTCACTGCTGCACAAAATGTTTCAATGTAATAAAATATGAAACAAGATCTAGCAAGCCCCTGTGCTTCCATTGCCCATAGGCACTTTTTAACAGTTTAACATTTTTTGTCGAATGACTTGCATTATACATAATAAAAACAGTAGCCAGATAGACTTGGGGTCCCGCACAGCCTACCAGAGTCTGGCAGGGAGTTGAGGTCAGCGCACAGGACAATGGGGATGGGGGGACAATTGGTGGGGGCCCAGCAGACGCCAGAGGCCCTCTCCGCGATGGTCTTCAGCTCGGACAGGAACATCATAGTCTGGATCAGCTTGACGTCCGAGTACTCGGGGTCCCAGTGCAGGTGGGTGTTGGCCACCAGGATCAGCTGCCTGTCCACCACAGGCTTCAGCCCTGGGGAAAGAGTGGAAGAGCTCCTGATCTCCCTGAATAATCCTCATAAGATATTAGATTTAAAGGTTTGGGATAGAGGCATCTGGAAAATCCTACTTTATTGGGTGAAATAAATCTAAATTAAAATGACCAAATACAATCATTTTTATTTTAACATAAAACAAACAAATTTATCATACATATCAATGTATGATAAATAAGTAAAAAAGAAAAGGGAATGTACCCTCTCAATTCTTTAAGTAAGAGGGTGTATAACCTTGATACTCGTTTGTTAGACGTCATAATTGAAACAAGAATGTTGAAAAATAACCAGGCGGTATTGAGTAGAGATTGAAAAGGTAAAACACCGGCATCGAATGGAAGTTAACAGAACAAGAGGACTTTGTGTAAGCCTTCATTTTGTATCCAGCATCTTGCAGCCAGGAAAACGGCAACATCCCCAGAGACTTCTCCATGAGCTTCAATGTACTCAACAGCGACCAGGCACTCCTCACCTCCAGTGAACATTTCCTTATTGACCTCCAGAAGCACTGCCACGCCGACGTTGTCTTTGGTCATGACTCTGTTAAGCATGTCGTCTGAGCCGTTGGAGTTGGCCAGGGCTATCTGGCTGAACTCTACCATGTGTTTCTGTACCACCGTGAACCTGCAGAAAGAACAACAACCCAGAAGCATCCATTGAGGCCTAGGCAGCCATCAACACAACCATGGCATGATTCATAAAATAAAAGCCCCTTCTTTCTTTGTTTGTGTGGCCTCTTAAGAAACTGTTGCAATAGTTTGAGAAACTATTTATAGACGTCCACACATTCAGAGGGGCTACAACTGAGGGGAAAAGAAACATTGCGTTGTCGAGCAGTCCCAAGACAAAAATAAACAAACCCTATGGCTCAGTGGTTCTCCGATGGTACGTGTGGGAAAGCAAAGAACATCGCCTCGACGCTGAGCCCTTACTTCTCGGTCTTGTAGAACACCGCGCAGCCGTCCACATGCCTCCGATCGCGCTCGCTCACGTGTTTCGCGCGAGACTTGGCGCAGAAGTAGCCGTCGTAGCCAAGAGGTCTCAGGACTTCCTGGAAGAGGTTGTAGTACTGCTCCGTCTCCACTTCCTGAGGACAATATGGTTAGCAAAGAAAATCTATTTTTATGACCTTCTTTTGAAATCTTAGAGGTAATAAAGTTTGTAAAGGTTGGTTTTATATTGATGATATACTGAAATGGCAGTAGCATTGTTGATTTGTTTTGAATACCTTAGTAGGTGGTGTGTGGGTGTGGAATGAGACTTAACAAAAGCAGTCTGTGGCAGTGGATAATGGTGTGGGAGTTGACAGGCTTTCAGGTTTTAAGTAGAACCGTTTGACCCTGGCAGCACAGTTCGGAACATACCGGAGAACAAATTGGACATCAACTAACTAATTACAAAACAAGGATATACTTTGGGTTTTCGTTGGCAAAAACCCAAAGTAAACCTCGAAAGAAGTTTATGATGGCCATTGTTTGAATAAATGGGCACTCTGATGAAACGTGTATCCTAAGGGGAAAGGAGAAGCCGACTTAATCCTTTTGCCAAGCCTCACATGAAACGGTAAAATAATAAGTTGTGCAAAGACACCGCCAGAGGCCTCTTGCCGGCCAACATGCAACAACATTCCCCCAGCTCATTCATCTCGGGCTCTGCATTGTCCCCTCCCATAACCAAAATTGATGCAGCATATAAAAACATTGAAGATTTCACCTGCAGACTGATGATGTCGGCGTCCCCGGCGGTGATCTCCTCCACGATGCCCTTCTTCCGGTACTCCCAGCTCAGGGCCCAGGACGGGCAGTAGCCGTACATCTGCTGAGTGGCGTATTTGTCGCAGAGCACGTTGTAACACATGACCGTGAGCGCGGCTGGCCAGGTCGGAGAGGGGGGCAGGGGGCGAGGAGGGGTTAATACGTTGGAGCTGGTGCAGAGGGGACGAGTTTTGCATTTCATTGATCTCTGAAAATGATCCCTCGAAGGAGGATGGCTCAGAGCCCGGTCCGGAAACCGATTACATCAAAAGGGGCACATCTGGGCTGAATGCAACAGAACTATAAAGCCACATTTCCAGGTGCTTTACATAGCGTAAAAGTAGCCTAGAACCATCATAGCAGGGTTCTTTTGGAGTACCTGTGGAGATCAGCTGGTTCCGCGGTTTAACAGTAACCCACGGTCTAAGGAAGGGTTGGAGAGGACCCACTGGAAGCCATAAAAACATTTAAATACAGTCAACAAGAAGATAAACGTTACAATAATGAACACAGGGTGAGTTGATGGAACCATGGATCCGATTACCTGGAAGGGAGTCCAGTAAGTAATTCAGGACCTTTCTGGTTCCTTCTGGCTCTTGGTGGAGGATGTAAATGTCGTCAGACAGCGGGTTTCCTGCAAAAGCATCATGACCTGGTCAGACAAACTCTGGCCAGATAAAGACCGTTCCTGCATGCACAGACACACCCACACACTTCCTGCACACAACCAAACCCACAGTGTAAGGAAAAGGTGAAGTGAAGACAGATAATGGCACCATCATTTAATGAAACAAAGAAGAAAAAACATGGCTAAGTCCTACCTTCAATCCCCAGAGTGTGTACTTGAAACAGATTACCCAGTTCAAAGGGTAAAACACTTAACTTGTTTTCGTTTAAATGCAATTCCCTGCAGAAACAGGGGAAAGTGCTTCAAATCATGCATAAAAAAAACACAGTTAGGCATGTCATTCAGCCATTTAAATATACAAGGGTACCGCTTATGCGGTTTCGATAAATAATCTCAGGTATCGATTTATCCACATCAATTTATCACTCACGCAGGCAAAAGAAGCTTGGCCCTCAGCCATCATGACACAAAGATCAATATCAATTAACTCAACATCGAGGGGACATTCTTCAAATAGACAAGCGAGAACACAGACAAACAGAAAAGTTAATAATATGTATGGAACATTTTTCCCCCTAGACCTTTATTCAAATCTAAATCCAAAAAATGTAAACAATATAATCCATTATCCATCTGTCCATTAATCTACGGCATCTATCCATCGGTACATTAATGTACTGTATCCATCGATCTATCCATCTACACATTATAATTTTCAGCACAGCGTTAGGTTGGGAAATAAAGCCTACCCAAACAGGGGTGGAATATCGCCAGAGTATTCACCGCAGTAAAGTACAGGCATAGAAGGTAGTACCGGCTCCTACCGGAGGGAAACGACGGTGCCGATCTCGGAGGGTAGAGTGCAGAGCTGGTTGCACGACACGTTCAGGTACTCGAGTCGGTGCAGGCAGGCGATGTCAGGCGGAAGGGAGGTGAGGTGGTTGTTGTTGATGTAAAGTGCCGTGAGGTGGGAGAGCCTCCATAGCGAGCTGCTGAGATGTCTGACCCCGCCTGGAAGTCAGACGACCATAACGTTACGATTTAGCCACAAACCTACTCGTTGGTCTGCACCATGGAGATTCCCATCATAGTTGGAACTGATTTGTCTGGGTCTAAGAGTCTTTCGTTCTGGGGGATAAAACCATCATATCTGTCAAACATCCTATATAAATATCAAAATAACTTTTTAGTTTTGATTCTGACTAAGAGCAATTTGGGTGCAATTAGTGTGGGTGACGGTCGCCTACGCAACAATAGCAGTGGCACTTTTGTCTTTGGATTTATTATTTAATTTTTCACACCAATACCTCAGCCTGTGACTGGTAAAGAAAAGTAACCAGCCTGCAGCTCCGGTAGATAACAATGACTATAACTTGGTGTACTGGCCTTATTTTGCCTCTTTTAATTAGAAAAATGTGAATGTAAGGTCAAACCCATGCAATCGGCATTAGAGGCTGTACAGTGAGCAACAGAGCGTGTAACTGTTCTTGCTATAAACCCTTTTGCCACAAGCCGTTCTGCCACATTAATTAATGCCTCTGTGGTCTCCAGTCAAATTGTACTTTTACCAGAGAGACAAACCACAGTGGTGTTTGTTTGGATTCGTTGTTCTGCCAAAAGGAATTGGCATTTCCAAACCCCAGTGTTTCAGGAGACCTCTGCTTAATACTAGTTCTTAAAAAAAAATATGCCATGGGTAACTGCCCTGGTTTCATTTCAAATAAGTAATTCTCACACAAAACGAAATAACACAAAACGATGCATGATGTCCCATAATCTACAAACTGCAATTTCCATACAATAAAACTTTGTTGTGAGCACTAAAGAGCGTCCAGCGTGACTCAGGCACAGGGCTGCGTTTTAATGGCTTCTAAATGGTAGCAGGGGGATTGTTCACAGGAGAGTAACACCAACCAGTTATCTCCAGTTGGGACCAGTGAGATTTCTTCCCCGTCGCGGCGTCCTGGGGAGACATGATGGTGGACTGCTTCAGGGGGGTTGGAGATGGACAACGCTCGTCTGACATGGCTGCTGGGAAAGTTCTGAAATGATAAATAGAAAGAGGCTGCCCACCATAAAACACATAGGATTCCACATCTGCAAATCATTCGAATGCCGTTTGTGTGCAGCGCAAGCCCCACTCGCACGCGGACAGAAACAAAATAAAAAGCAGTTAACAGAAAAATAAAAATCACTTCAATGTCCCACCCAAGAAATCTGTTTTTGTTATTTAAAATCCCAAAAAGAGATTGAAACCTCTTACAGGCCCTTTTATAATGCAGCTCCATCTGGTTAATCCATCACCAATCGTAACGTCTCCAAGTGAAGAAGAGCAGACAGACAGCAAGGTTGTTTACACTAGCTTTCAACTGCTCTACTGCAAATCTGAAATACAGATTTTGATGACACTAGGCAACTGGATAGAAAACATAAGAATAAAAGGCAGTGCGTTTCACCACTCAAGAAGAATCGAATCAAAGAAGAGATCTATCCTGGTGTGTTGTTGATCCTGATTTATGCGTCGCTGGGGAACTTTAGTAAACAAACCAATTGTATTCGTCCTACTCCATATTATGCTTATTGCTCAACCTCAATACACCACTAAAGAAGAATTGTATCAAAGAAAAGCGATATATCCTGGTGTGTTGTTGATCCTGATTTATGCATCGCTGGGGAACTTTAGTAAACAAACCACTTGTACTCGTCCTACTCCAAATTATGCTCATTGCTGAACCTCATTCACGGATGCAATTCGTAAACTCAAGTGAAACGCAATTAAAAGAAGGTCATGCAGTTATGGAAACATCTACGATAAGAGTAGTATACTCCGCCTAGCCTTCTGCCAAACGGATGAAGAGCAGCTCATTAAGCTCAACATGCTTGACATGCACGGAAGTGCCATGACGCGTTTTCATTGAATTATCATCCATGCCTAAGAATTCAACAGCCTGCATGAGAAATGTGGCCCTTACAGCAGATGACGACGAAGACTTCATAAAGAAAAAAATGTCAAATACAACAACACTAGGGCAGCCAAAACGATCGGGTCTGCAAGAAGAGTGCAAAAGTGCAGCACGCATAAATAATGTCATGTTCGGTCAACGCGCTGCATCCATAGAATGACTGAATTTTCAATTGTTTTAATTGGTCAGACCTCACAAAAGAGACTGAGCTGTCAACCCTCATACAAATACCAAATTAAAAAAGGTAGACTACGTCTAATCCATAACATGCCTCTACAAAACTAATGAGCGTCCAAAAGTGCAGAGGATCCGGTAACAGGGTGAAATATGCAGATCATGTGTATTCTGCAGTCCAAGTCAATTGACCGGGATCCCTTATGACCACAGACAAGAGGAAGAAACGATCAACTAAAACCATTTCATCCGCAATGCTTATGAATGCTTATGAAACACAAAATCCAGATTCGACCAAAGAAATCATTATTATTCGATCACTTCTTTGGGGGGTTTATACCTGCTGGTCCGGAAGCTCGCTCGCTCGTTGGTACAAAAGGCTCGGGGATCGGGGAGCTGGGACCTGCGGCCACTTGGCCACGTGCGTCATTTGTATGCAACACATGACGGCAATCAGCTCGCGCACTCTCCTCACGTGCGGTACGTTTCCCGGGCCTTCTTTCCTGCGGCCCCGCGTCAGGGGACGTTCTCCGTGGATGGATCATCGTTATCATGGAGGTACACAAAATCACACTATTGTTTTGGTATGCAGAAAATGTATGTAGATTTCTCATTCGTCGGTATCTAGTCGTTCAAACGTTTCGCAAATGTTCGATATGCCTATCTAAGCATTGTTGTTGTATGCACCGCCACCAGAGGGCGGCAACGGAGTTCCAAAATACAATTTGGCCAACCGACCAGTATCAAAGGACCACGAATCTGCCGGTAGAGCCCATGGGACCTATGAGATCGAAAAATATGAATGGGTTTCAAAGTCCCAGTCTTTATATGCCCTGGATTACACACATATGTTGTTTGTGGATTTAAATGATAATTTGTCATGCAAAGAAAACTCAACAATTTCTTGAAGTTTGATAATGTTAGGTTTTTTCCAAGGGGATGAAAAAAGCATCAAAAGAGGTGAAAACCATTACAAGTCGGGGCATGTGGAGAGTTTCAGTTATGCCGATGGGGAGATTGTCGGTCTTGTCCGCGCCAGTCGCAGGGAGCGTGACGGCACATACGTATGGAGTCAGTTTCCTGCCATAATTCAAACCTGAAAAAAAAAGTTTCAAAGGCTTGTAAGTCTGGGTTTGAAAACTCAACACCTTGTAAAAAAGGTTTTGCAACACTGAAAAAAGAGATTATAACCTGAAAAAAACTAAAACTAAAATTCAAACATCTGTAAACATGATTTTGTGTTCTATTTTATCTTCTTCATAATTTTCACCAACACATTTTCAAAGTTCAAACAATTTCACCAGCGCATTTGCAGAGTTTCATATCTGGCACTGTTCTAACCCTGCGTTCACACCAAAAGATGCAAAAAGTTGACGATCCCACGATCCCATTCAAAGTGAATGTAGAGACGCGTTGCTGCTTTGCTGCCGCAGCACTTGCTGCTGAGAAAACGGGCAGCAAAATTTGATTTGCGGCGCGTCAAAATCTGATTTGCAGCGCAGCATGCCCGTGCCCGCTGCCGGGCACGGGCGGCGGGCGCGTTCACGTATTTTGCGGCCCGTCAAATGCTGCTCGAGTTGAAATATTTCAACTTTTCGGCCAATCAGCGTTGCCACTGAGGCGTTGCCACTGAGTGACATGCCGTAACAGCCAATCAGTGTTACTCCCTTGGAGTGAGCTTGAGTTCACTACCTGATCCAGATCAAAGCGCTAAAATGGAGGAGAAGATAATAATTGCAGTCTCCGCATACCCGGTGATCTTCAACACCACCGTGGCCAGTTATAAGTGTCCAATACATATATATATATATATAAGTATAAATGTCCAACCGAGAGATCTTAGCACCGATCCTAGCTAGCAGGTCATCAAACTGGGCCGGATTCAACCTCAAATAGCGCTGGAAGCGTTCGTCATCCAGACGGAGCTCCTGCAGAAGACGGTGAAATTCACCGAGCTCTGTTTGGCTCCGAATGGTCTCATGAACCCATAAATGACGGGCATTCCGACGTCTCTCCCTCTTCCACAACAGGTAAAGACATGCAATGCTCGTAATGTCGGCCATGGTTGTGAATGAATTCAGAAGCACCGCGGGCAAAACTTGCAGCGCAACAAAACTGCGGCGCAGCAAAACTTTTGCGGCGCAGCAAAACCTTTGGCGGCAACGCGTTCGGGCAACAAATGCATCTTTTGGTGTGAACGCAGGGTAACAGTGTATTTCATTGTTGCCCGGTTTTGAAACCTTGTAAATGGGATTCTGCAAACAGGTGTTCATACATTGAGAAATACGTTTTGAAAGGTTGAATATTTAGTTTTAAAAACTTGTAAAGGTGTACGTTTACGACATTGCAACGTATTTTTTCAGAACTGACTTTTCAGCACTGACTTTTCAGAGATTTGACCACACAGGCGCAAGCTTTGAGTCACGTGAATATTGGCAGTGTTCTGACGCCACTCGTTTTGAAACTCCTGACAGTCGAATCTGAAAAAAAAAAAAACGTTCCTGGGGGCGGGACCATTTAGCTCTAAACCTATTGGTTGCTCTCGGCTGACGTACATTCCAATCACATGTGCTGTTCACCGGGCTGTGCGTGATTGACAGTGCTCTGCCGATGACACGAATAACAAGCGACTTTCGCGGTTGATTTTGATTTCCATTTTCTGGAACCATAGTCAGTTCTGAAAAAATACGTTGCAATGTCGTAAACGTACACCTTTACAAGTTTTTAAAACTAAATATTCAACCTTTCAAAACGTATTTCTCAATGTATGAACACCTGTTTGCAGAATCCCATTTACAAGGTTTCAAAACCGGGCAACAATGAAATACACTGTTAGAACAGTGCCAGATTTGAAACTCTGCAAATGCGCTGGTGAAATTGTTTGAACTTTGAAAATGTGTTGGTGAAAATGATGAAGAAGATAAAATAGAACACAAAATCATGTTTACAGATGTTTG
This sequence comes from Gadus macrocephalus, assembly GCF_031168955.1. Lineage (NCBI taxonomy): Eukaryota > Metazoa > Chordata > Actinopteri > Gadiformes > Gadidae > Gadus > Gadus macrocephalus. The sequence continues at coordinate 7,579,366 of NC_082385.1, read as the reverse complement.
AATTTTAGTTTTATTTTTTTTCAGGTTATAATCTCTTTTTTCAGTGTTGCAAAACCTTTTTTACAAGGTGTTGAGTTTTCAAACCCAGATTTACAAGCCTTTGAAACTTTTTTTTTCAGGTTTGAATTATGGCAGGAAACTGACTCCATACATACGAGACATGTAGTCTTTCTCATTGTGTTTTCTCTACAGCCTTTAACTGAACAATTGCATAATAAACCGTCAAACTCTTGACATGAAAAATGTATATTTCCACATTTAATCCACAAACAAACATATGTGTAATCTGGGGCATATAAGGACTGGGACCAGAAGATAATTACTTTCTCAACATTGAAACCCATTCATATATTTCGATCTTATAGGTCCCATGGGCTCTACCAGAAGGGGCGTGACTTCGCCACTCAATTCTGGTAGATGCAGTGAGACCGTGAACAAAGCCATGTAACAGGATTCTACAAAGATCGTTGGTGTGTGTGTGTGTGTGTGTGTGTGTGTGTGTGTGTGTGTGTGTGTGTGTGTGTGTGTGTGTGTGTGTGTGTGTGTGTGTGTGTGTGTGTGTGTGTGTGTGTGTGTGCGTGTGTGTGTGACTGAGAAACATAGACTACATACAAAGCACTGACACCACTGAGAAACCACCACTAGGTACATCAAATAGATTTAAAGATATGCAGGCTAGTAGTAGCCAATATTCGTTTGAATATTTTTTCAAGGACTGCATAGAGATTCACATGACAAAGAATTGAACATACAGACCGTATAATGAGTAGCTCAGAGCAAAAAGTTTGTATTTGGCCTGCTTTCTACAGCCAGTTTATAGCCTGCTGTATATAACCTAATCTATAGCCTACTGTCTATAGCCTACTTTAGGGGTCAGCAACCTTTTCAACATGCAGTGCCAGTTTGGCATTTTCTTGTTAATGAGTGTGCCTTAAGCAACAATCTATTAAATATTAAGCTGAATTATGACGCAGCGACCAACATTTTTTCCAGAAGACCTGGAATTGTATTATTTCCATATAGTCCACAATCATGCATCAACATTTTAAATGTTTTTTGTTGTTGTTATATTTGCTACATGGGCTTACAAATTATAATGACCTATGTCCCATCTTAATACACACCACTTTCAGAAACTCATTCAACATATTTGCACTGTGAGAAATGTAAAAAACAAGAATATATGAGAATGTTGGAACCATCCACATCAATATCTTTAAGACATGTACAGCTTTGCAAAACCATGTGAAGGCGATGCTATAGGCCACAATATTTTCTTCTCAATTGATCCCATTTCAGAACACTGCTTTCAGTAACTAATTTAATCATATTTGCACTGGGAGGAAATGCCCAAAAGAGAATAAAGTGCAAAAATCGGTAGGAATAATTATGCTGCCGTATTGTGCGGTGACATTTTTGAATAATAATAATAATAAAAAATATATATATATTTCTTTTAAGTGTGCCAATGATTATGCTGCCACATGCTAGTGGTGGCACGCATGCCTAGGGTTGCCGACCCCTGGCCTACTTTATAGCCTGCTGTATATAACCTACTGTCTTATTGTCTATAGCAGGGGTCACCAACCTTTTTGAACCTGAGAGCTACTTCATGGGTACTGAGTCATACGAAGGGCACCCAGTCTGATACACTCTTCTGAAATAACACATTTTCTCAGTTTGCCTTTAGTTATATATTATTAATATTGATTAATGATACTCATCTATGTGAACAAACTGATCATGTTAATGATTTCTCACAATAATTATCAACAATGACTTAAAAAAAGGTGGGAAAGAGTTGTTCAAGAATGAGTTGCGCTATTTTGAGAACAGGCCTGCGGGCCCCTCATATGGTCCTTGCGGGCGCCCTGGTGCCCGCGGGCACTGTGTTGGTGACCCCTGGTCTATGGCCTACTGTCTATAGCCTGATCTATAAATCCTACTGTATAGTCTTTTGTCTGAAGCCTGTAGCAGACTGTACATATCCTGCTGTATATATCCTACTGTCTTTAGCCTATTGTCCATAGCCTACTGTCTTTAGCCTACTGTCCTTTAGCTGTTTCCAGCTTTCTTTAGATGGCCTACTGTCTGTAGCCTGTCTATATAGTCGCTGTATTTAAGACTCCCTATAGCCTGTATAAAGCATACTATATACTGTATATCCTACTGTCTAGCCAACTGTATACAGCTTTCTGTCTAGCCTACAGTCTATAGTCTAATGTCCTTAAACTGCTGTCTACAGCCTGTCTAGTATACTGTCTGTAGCCTTTCTAATCTACTGTCTATAGCCTGTCTAGCCTACTGTCTGCAGCCTGTTCAGCCCTCCCTCTGTAGCTTACTATCTGAAGCCTGTCTAGCATACGGTCTGTAGCCTGTCTAGCCTACTGTCTGTAGTCTGTCTAGCCTAATGTCTGCAGCCTACTGTCTGTAGCCTCGCTAGCTTACTGTCCGTAGCCTACTGTCTGTAGCCTCGCTAGCTTACTGTCCGTAGCCTACTGTCTGTAGCCTCGCTAGCTTACTGTCCGTAGCCTACTGTCTGTAGCCTCGCTAGCTTACTGTCTGTAGCCTACTGTCTGTAGCCTCGCAAGCTTACTGTCCGTAGCCTACTATCTGTAGCCTGTCTGTATAGCCAGCTGTCTTTAAATCCTTCTAGCTCCTCATGCTCAGCCCTGCAGGTGATTCCTCTTTGTGTCCCACAGCAGTTATGGAGTGCAGCGTTTCCTCTGTGCTCCATTGGTTCTGCCTGGCCCCATTGTGGTGCGCGCTGCTGCTGCTAACAGTGGGCCCCGGAGCCACTCCACTTGTCAACCTGATTACTGAACGCACTCTCAAGGAAGCGGGCCAACTCACCACATGTAAACTCACCACATGTAGAACATGTAGTCTCTCTCTCATCTCACTCTCTCACTTTTGGTCTTTTCTACACAGATAGACGGGTACACACACACACATGCGCACACAGGCATGCACACACAAACATGCATGTACACACACACACACACACACACACACACACACACACACACACACACACACACACACACACACACACACACACACACACACACACACACACACACACACACACACACACACACACACACACGTGGAAGGCCAAAAGGATCAGACCTATGCCTGATTGTAGGCAATTTATTTATTTAAAATGGCGTTAAATTACTCTCTTTACTTCTATTTTACACACACGCATAACAAATCAGCAGGTAATCATTGAAAAATATATTTGTATCGCAGTTTGCTATCAATTCTGAAGATTTATTAAGAATTGGACCAAAATGCAAGGTGGATCTCAGCAGAAATACAATAATGTACCCAATCTTTAAAAATGTATTTAATTCTTGATCAAATGTCTTCTTAGGGTAAGCAAAAGTGTTTAAATCCAACTGAGCTAACACATTAGCTACCTAGCGTAGTATTACTAACCCTGGAGGCAAGGCCACAATATTTCATTAATATTGCTGGAGCATGACTTGCTAGTAGCAGGATAAACCACAACACAAAGCAATTTCTTTAATTTAATAATCTTTTTAGTTTTTTTGTTTTAACTTTATTCTACTCTAAATCAGAATGAACTTTTGTTGAGTCGCCCACATCCTCTGGGTGGATAAGGAATGAATCTTTATGTGGTCCAACACGTGCACACACACACACACACACACACACACACACACACACACACACACACACACACACACACACACACACACACACACACACACACACACACACAGTTTGAGTTTTGACAGCAAGGTATTTTTCTGTATGCATGTGAATTCGACTTGCCTGTAGAATGCATTCCAAATACATCCATGGTGAGAGAGCCAACATATGGGCGTTGTTGACACAAGTGATCGCAGAGCATCCCTGCTGTATTCAGGATACCCCACCAGACACATAATCCGCCTACGTGGAACCCATCCGCATAGCTCCAGGCCTCCGTGCTATTGAAGCCGACCGAAGCAGCCTTGACAGTGAAATGACATGCCAAAGGTGTGTTCATTCCAAAAGGTTTTTGTGACTTCACCAAATTAATTGATAAAAAAAATGTATGCAAAGCAATTTGTAGGTAGTGTTGTTTTTACATTTAAAAAGGCTACAGCAAAAGTATGAAATTAAGACATACAAATGAAAACTTAACTTGCTTTACTTGGCTAAGTATTACTCAAAATTGTAAGAGATACAAGCACACCTTATGTTATTATTTTTGTGATTGATCTGTATGTTTTAGTACGCTGCGCAAAGACAGATGCACCTTTAACATAATTTGGCCATCAAAGTTGGTCCCATCTTTATTTTTTCTACAAAAATAGTATCACATTAGAAAACACACTTTAAATGTACATTATTTCAGTTGACATTTTCTAATGTGACTTTTCATGTCAAATATATCGTTATCTTTATCTCTCTTAATCGTATGTAAATATATCTGCAGAGTAAGAAGAAAGTCCTTGAGGTCCATCCAGCTGACATGGGTCGAGGTTAATAAGACGCCCGGCGGCCATCTTGTCTTCCTCTTGGTCATTCGTTAGCCACCATTAGCATCTTGGCGGGAGGGCAGAGAGTGTCTGAGATAAACAGCCATCCAGAGGTTCCATACACCAATCGTGAATATAAAAATAACACAACAAAATCCACAGTTATCTAATGCTGCCTTAATTACGAGTTCAAAGTTACTCTTAAGAGTTTCCTTGACCTTTTTCGATAGTGCAGTCTAGAGACAAAGGCAATGAGCGAGTCCATCCATGTCAAACCATTTGATAGGTAGAGCAAGAGGAAAACAACAAGGAATGTCTGACTTGCCAGAATGCCAACCCACTCCCGCAATCCCACCATGGAAAAATCTAAGACGACAGTTTATCTTGAAATGATGGGGACAACTCAAGCAACTAGAGTTTGCCAATGGGTTGACTAACATAATGCAGGTTTAAGGCTGCAATCAGCAATTTCTGCTCGATCTTTGTTTAGATTAAATTGTGTTTGATTGAGTCTCATGGTTCTAATGCGTTCGGATCTATAGCAATGGTCAGAGTCAAACAAATACATTAGAACCATTAGACTCAATCTAAACACAATTGAATCAAAACCAAAATTGAAGCAAAAACAGAAAGCACTTTATTTATTCATAACTGTGATTGGACAACAGGTCATGCCCGAGGTGTCTGCTGGTCAATGTCAATATAATCTGATATAATGATAACATTTACTCTTAGTTATCCATCACTAACTAGCCCTTACGATTGTGTACACACCAACAATACCACTTAGGTTTCATGCAGTTCAGTTTACTCGCTCTGAAACATCCAATCGGCCATTCAGCTCCGTAGTTCACCTTCCAACTTGGATTTCAGTGGGGCTGAGCCATCGCTGCAGTAGGTTTCTAGAGCGCTGGTTGTTTACCATCAGGAAATATACTTCAGGCTATATCTTCCTCATACCAGCGGCCCTAGGTATTGATTCTGTCCAACTGATTTCTAATCCTTTCAAAACGCACACAGATGGCAGATGGGTAGTTGAATGCCGTAGCGCTTTCCGTTTAGTAAAAAACAAAAAAACAAATGCTCGGATAATGAAATGCTTTTTGAGTCCATCAAACAGAAAAGTAAATAAATAGCAGAAAATCAACAACATAACTATACAATGTAGGAGTACACACTTTCTCTGGCGGTTCAAACAGATTGTCCCCCTCGCGCCCAACCAATGAGAAGCTGGTCCTGTCCTCGCTCCTAACCAATGAGGCCCTCCTCCTGACCATGCTCTCGGCCCACTCGGCCCTCTGACTTCCTGGTTTGTGAGTTCAACGACTCTGGGCCCTCCGGCTCTGTCATCATAGAGGCGCGGAGCCGAGGGCCAATAGGAGCGTCCAGAGCGGTGGGAGGAGCCAGAGGGGGGTTGAAGGGGAGGCGCTGAGCCCCGGCGGGGAGGCCGTGTCGGAGGTGCAGGAGCACACCTCGTAGCCGTTCTCGGCGTGGTCGGGGAGGTGCCCGCCGCCGTCCTCGGGGAACTTGCCCTCGACGCCGGGGGAGTCCGACTGCATCTCGGTGCAGTGCAGCCAGTCCTTGGCGATGAGCCGCGGGAACCCCGCCTCCACCTCCATGTCGCTGGCCAGCACGCGCCAGTACTCCTTCCCTTTGAAGAAGTAGGTGGAGCCTGGACGGGATGAGAGAAGGGAGCAGAGCGAGGGTCAGGGGTCGTTGTTAGAAGAGGGATAACAACGAGCACAGAACACTAAATCGATTCTCTTGATTTTACGCGCAGGGACTAGTAAGGAGCACGTTCACTTTTCTCTCAAAAGACCAAAATATACATGCAAGTTCTGAAAAACAGGGAGAAAAAACAACAACATCTGCGTTAAAAACAGCGCTCGAAACGTGACCTCATTCAGGCAATGTCTCACAAAAAGTTTGAGGTGAGAATGACAATCATTCTGGTTTTGACTCTTCTTTCCCTCAAGAGAAACTCCACTCTGCAGGTTTCTGTGGCTCTCCACTTCATCGCATCTGTATGGATGGGTAGGTGTCTTCAAATGTGTCACTGACGTAGTTTTCGTATATATTAAAAGATGCAGACACACACACACTCTCTCTCTCTCTCCCTCTTCCGCCCACACATGCACTCACCCTAGCCTAGGTATTTGATACGCTGTTCAGACAGGCGACTAAGTATCCCACATCTGCATATACTTTGAATCCTGCTATATTCGACATGCAGGGGGTTCAATGCAGTCCATATATATTGTATCTCCTCTCCAACACAACGGCACAGAAATGTAACAGTTTGATTATAGCTTCATAACAGTTAAAATGACAGTGGTCACGGAACACACGATAGAGTACCATGACATTTTCACGACATTTAAAGTGATAGTGATGTGACTAATTTAAGACGGATTACATTGTCTCTGGAGTCATATGTGAAGCAGGGAAAGAGGTTATACGCTGGTCAGAGATGGGAGATACACCTGCAAGGGACTCCCTGGGGTCCACTAAATCCCGTCCTTACAATCTCTCCTAGTATCTCGCTCAATCCCGAGGTGTGACTACATCTTCCCTTTTCCCAAACTTTCTTTCTCCGTCTTCCTCTCTCTCTCCCTCTGTCTTCCTATCTCTACCACTCAGCCTGGTCGCCCTGCACCACAGAGAACAGAGGCTTTGAAGTGGCTCCACTTTTCTAGGCCTTAAGGTGTGTGTGTGTGTGTGTGTGTGTGTGTGTGTGTGTGTGTGTGTGTGTGTGTGTGTGTGTGTGTGCGTACACATGCAAAACAAGCTATTCTGTTGCTTTGGGCTCATGCATATGCAGGTTTGTGACAGATGGGGAAACATGCTGTTTCTTTAGAGTCTGGCCTGTTCTCTTTCACACACACACACGCACGCACGCACGCACACACGCACGCACGCACGCACGCACGCACACACACTACAGCAGCACCTCTAAGAGGCTCAGAACCTAGGAAGCTGGAACACCTGAGCAGGTTAAGAGCTTCGACACATGAATCATGGGGATATACTGCAGGTCAGACATGAACTGGAGAACGTGAGGGGCTTGGAGCTCCAGCGAGGATCACAGATTAAGCATAGCTCTCGAGTCATCCATTTTTGCACACGCCAGTACCCAAAGAGAATATATTTTCCTCTTTTAGACATGTTATTCATGAGAAGGCAGGGGTTTCTCTCTGAAGGAAATAAGCTGCAGACGTGGGGGTTCGAGACCCAGAATCAGGGGGTTGGGACCCCAACACCGTGAATGCTGGACTTAATATGGATATTCTGTGCCACATCACTGCTGCTGCAGGCTGTTGCAGTTGGCGTCAAGTTTGATACATTTTGAATAACTCAACACTAAACCAGTCATCTGGATTCAGCAACAATTTAACCAAATGATTATTAATTATTGATTAATCTATGTTGTGTAATTATTTGAAAAAACAATGCTTTTTGATAAGCAAAAACATGCAGTAGGACTCTATTTGAACTGTAGTTTAACTGCTTGAGTTGAATATATTTGTTCGTATGACTTTTGTGATGTTTAATAATGATGAGCTTCTTGTTGGGTTAAGTCCATGCCCAAACCTGGCCCAAAGATATCCAACAATTCAACAAAGTGTTGAAAGAATTATACTGGAAAATTACCACATTCTTATTCAGTGTCTCTATACTTTGGCTATTTTCGTTGGACATAGAAGGCTAAATATAGAACCAATTTTCACAGCTGGGTTTAACAAAAGACAAAGGAGAGGGAGAAAATAATTCCCTCTGTATGTTTTCATATGTTTGAAGTACATTATAAATGTACAGTACATTTCTAGTACTCAAACAAAAAATCGATATATATTTACCATAATATTGAACATGCTGTTTAATGCAGTATTTACCATGCTATTTACCATAATATTGAACAGGCTATTTAGCACAGTGATATTTATCACTATACTCAACATGCTATTTAACACGGTATTTAACATAATATTTAGCTTTAAACTCAAAATGCTATTTAACACAGTATTTAACATGATATTTACCATAATATTGAACATGCTATTTAACACAGCATTTAAAATGACATTTACCACTACACTCAACATGCTATCAAACACAGTATTTAACATACTATCAAACACAGTATTTAACATGCTATCAAACACAGTATTTAACATGCTATCAAACACAGTATTTAACATGCTATCAAACACAGTATTTAACATGCTATCAAACACAGTATTTAACATGCTATCAAACACAGTATTTAACATGCTATCAAACACAGTATTTAACATGCTATCAAACACAGTATTTAACATGCTATCAAACACAGTATTTAACATGCTATCAAACACAGTATTTAACATGCTATCAAACACAGTATTTAACATGCTATCAAACACAGTATTTAACATGCTATCAAACACAGTATTTAACATGCTATCAAACACAGTATTTAACATGCTATCAAACACAGTATTTAACATGCTATCAAACACAGTATTTAACATGCTATCAAACACAGTATTTAACATGCTATCAAACACAGTATTTAACATGCTATCAAACACAGTATTTAACATGCTATCAAACACAGTATTCGACGCCCACCCACCGTCAGACCACCGCATGGCGTCGTCCAGATTGGGGGGCAGCCCCTTCCAGAGCGAGGCGTCTTTGGGGTACCCCGGGTCCATGCGCCTCAGGTGGTCGTCGTAGCGCCAGTAGTGGGCGCCCTGGAAGAAGTAGGTCTTGTCGTTGTGCGGCCAGACGAAGGCGGCGTCCACGCCGTCCACGGGCAGGCCGAAGTCACTGATTGGTCGAGGGTAACCCTCCTCCACATTGTTGTCGTTGAAGACCCAGTACATCAGACCTGGGGGGGGGAGGGAGATGGGGAAGCTCACACCTGGTGGTATAATAGGGGCTCTTTAAAGCTGATTCAAAAAAGTGAAGCCAGAACTGCACTTATATGCTCTATCGTCTTGGCTTTTATTGAGGAGCCTAGCAGCAGCTCTCTGGATCTCTCTGGTCAATTTACTCGACAGGAAGTCCAGGAGGAAAGGGCGTGACAGTAGTCGAGTCTTGTTGAAAGAAGGTTGAGCGGGTTGTCAAGCCTTTATATATTGTGAACGACCCTTGACCAATCTCTATTCATTGCTTTCTCTCGTTCTCGTTTGAAACTTTGCTAAAGGTTAACCTAACCCTCTGTTCGTTTCCTACGAGGAGACAAGCCTCAGCATCGATGCTACCTAGTTATTCTCGACATCATAGTCAGACAGACCGTCAGGTGTGAGCTAGTTGTCGACATCCGGTTGCCATGGTGACTCATACCGGATTAGACTCTACCCTAGAAATGCCCGACGGACTTCTCTGAGTATTTTTTAGACGGAGCAATCGATTCATCTTGTGGTCGCTGACTTGCAAAGAGGAGTAATAGCCGGCTAATGAGGTACATCGCTCAACTCGACCGTGAGGCTAACGTCATGACGACGCCGTGCCCAGCAACGCTCCCTCTACTCATGCGATGGCCTTGAGCGCCCTGTCCAGCAGTGGAGCTGATAACGGCTAACCTAACCTGACCTAAATAAACACATACATTTCTCTTTACTCTCTTAGACGATAAAGAATGTATGGAGGTCAAATTAGCCAATAGATTACTTTAATCGAGTAATTGATTGACTGTGCTGTGATCTCTGTGACTAGGCTGCATTCAATTTGTCATTGCTTGCATTAATTTGTATGGGGCAAATATATAAAATGACACATGTACACTCACACGCACACTCACACTGAACTGATAGAAATACAAAAGTGAGTGGCATCTTTTTGGAAATTTTTAAAAGCAACTTTTCATCAAGCCTAAAATTTCACATTATTTTAGACATCAAATGTGAATGTCTGTGACTTCACATAGCACAGACTGGGAAAGAGACAGTTTGTGTGTTAGAGATTTCACCTGTGTGTGTTTCATATATGAGAGAGAGAGAGAGAGAGAGAGAGAGAGAGAGAGAGAGAGAGAGAGAGAGAGAGAGAGAGAGAGAGAGAGAGAGAGAGAGAGAGAGAGAGAGAGAGAGAGAGAGAGAGAGAGAGAGAGAGAGAGACTTGACCGCGTTAGAGGAAGGGACTCCATGTTAAGCTGGTGCAGTGTGTGCACTGTGCACCTTTGAAGAAGACAATCTTGTGGTCCCCGGGCCTCTCGTACACGGCGTCCAGGCCATCCAGGTTGGCAGGCAGACCCCTCCAGAAGCGCTGGATCTGGGCCGGCCGCAGAGACACCAGGTGCTTCTCCCGGGTCAGCCTCCAGAAGTACCTCCCTGTGAAGTGTGCATGCACGCACATGCACACATATACACACAGATACAAGCATACACATACACATACACATGCACAAACACATGCACACAGACACACAGACACACACACACACACCTGAATTACAGCTCTATCAGGTAACGTAGATAAACAATAAATAGTTTTTTATGTTTCAGGAGGAACTTTGCGAAGAGATGTGGTCGATGCCCAAAATATGGATTCCATTAATCACCTCAAGAGACTTTTGTTTAAGGTCACCATGCTTGTTAGCCAGAGGGATACGCTTAAAGGACTGCGACTTGCCAAGATCAATGTTTTTTATTCATTGATGTTCCTCTATAATGAGACAAACAAAGCCGAACTCGGATCTAATTAACGTGATCGCTATGATGAAAGTTGAGGCAGCTATCCATTCATCTTGTTCCGTTAATCTCGATTAATTCCAACTGCTTCTATGATTCATATCCCATGCATCAAAGGATAACGAAACACTGGATATATCAATACAGACTGTTGACTCTGAATGTGTTGCGGGTGTTTGGTTTGGCCGCTCTCTGGAATATGAAAAAACATCAGATTTCAGCCAGCGTTATGCTGTTTACTTCCTCTGTTTTTCTCCCTATCCAGGATTAGGCGAAAAACAGTACTGTATTATCTATTGGATTATCACGGACAGTGCAGGATCTCATCCACTCCTCTTCAAGGAGCATACACAGTGGTTTGTCAGCACAAGAAACGAGTCATAAGAAAACAACCCGACCCTCCAGAAATGCAAATATCCCTCTTAGCTCGCTTGCATTCCCTCCCACTCACTTAGCCTCCGACCGACTTAAATGCCGGTCCTTCCCCGTACCGCTCTTGTTCTCCCGGTGGGTTTGTGTACCTTTAAAGAAGAAGGCCTCTCCTCTGATCTGGGCCACGGCGTCAAAGTGGCTGGTGCATCTGTCCGGGGCGTCCCGTGCATACCTTGGAGCCAGGGAAGAGAGAGAGAGAGAGGGGAGAGAGACACCGGGCAGAGGGGAGAGAGGGGAGAGGATGATGATGGAGGAGAGGGTGGGGAAGGAGAGAGAGAGAATTCATCAGGATGATGAATGAGAGCAGACAGAGCAAATCAAACCGGTCAACCCCTCTTCTTTGATATAGC